>NC_134484.1:199320539-199358039 GCF_040206685.1 Ascaphus truei | reverse complement strand
CAGGCACATTCCTGAACTCATAGGGAGCTGCTCTTTGTTTTCAGTGACAATTTTGGCTTTGCTCTGGCTTTCCTCATAGGTGTGAATACAAAACTGGTGCCTTTCAAAAACAAAATTTTGGTATCAAAATAAGCTTTACATGCCTACATCACTGTTTGAATTGTATTTGCTGCTTTTTTTAGGACAGTTGCATATACTAAACAAGCTCACTTGATTTGTAAAAGAAAGACTTCTGTGTGCTGAAAAGTATGAAGGCAGAGTGTTGGCTGACAGCTAGGGATTTTCAGTTTTGTACAGTGTCTTAATCAGTTCATTGAAAATTGCAACACAGCTGGAAAACTTTTATTAGTAAAGTTAGTCTGGGTCTTTAAGATGTTGGTCTTGAATATTCTGTGTGTTTGTGCAAATCACAATCTCTTCAGTAACCAAATCATATTATTATTCCTTTCTAGTATCTTCTATTTGGACATTGTCATGTGGTCCAGAGTTTTAGAAATGTTCTACCCACATTCTTCATAGCAAGAACACCTCAAAAGTATAATTGTAAAGAAAGAACTTTGAAATCTGTGCATTAATAACGCGTCCATCAGTCTCATTGCCAATAGGCAGATATCTAGAATAACGGCAGATTTATAATATCTGCTGAATAAAATCCTGCATATGTAATACATTTTTTGGCATTCATTAGAACAAGATAATTTTAGCTTTAGCTGATATTTTGGTGTGTATTTGTCTTATCAAGTTATTGAGTTAACAAGCTACACCAGGGGTCTGCAACCTTTCAAGCAAGGGCCTTTTTTTGTTTTTTTCTACGACCAAAATATTTTGAGAGCCCCAGCACATGCATGAATGTTAGTTTTGCGATGTACTATTGATCCAAAGATTGAGGGAAGCCCAAATACGTATTTCTTCAGTCGACTATAGGTGTCCGGCGGACAATTCCAAATGTCAAAAACAAACGGTTCTTCGTCCATTTTAGATCGGTTGTGATGTAGCGCCAAGGTAGATTTCTAGCTTTCCAGATGCTCAAGGTCATCTCCATGGTCTTTCAATTTTAAATTCCACAAACCTTTGGCCCACATGTCCGGCAATTCGAGTTAAAATTGTGCTCGATGAATTACAGCAAACGCTGACAAATTAAATTTGGAAATGTCTGCTTTAAGGGGTTTCAACAGAAATAACAAAGTTGCCTTTTCCTCTCTGAACTCTTAAATTCGCCCTGTAAATGCAGCTTACATGTTGGCAATGGTTTCTGCAAGGAAGTTAAGATTAATGTCAGTCATTTGTTTGTTATTGCTTCAAGTTTAGGAAATGCACCAATGTGCCTTTCTGTATGTCCCTTGCAAACAAAGCCAAAATTGCCGTATTTCCTTTTCCCTGTAGCTTCTGATTTAAGCACGTTTGAGTGAGAAGTTATATCCACCATGAAAGAGAATTTCTGTAACCAGTGAGGATCCGTTAGCACTGCATGTTCAGGTTCTTTCTCTTGCAGGAATGCCTTCACTTCCTTGAGACATGACGCAAAATGAATCCGCACTTTACCTCTGGAAAGCCATTGTACCTTGTTATGCAAGAGAAGATCGGAAAACTGGCTGATAACTTCTTGAAGAAGCTCATAAAACTGCTGATCATTGAGACCTTTTGCCATTATTTTGTTGACAATCTTCAAGACTAAATCCATTACTTTTGATATCTCCTCTGGAAAGCTTTGTGCGCAAAGTATATCTTGATAATGAAACCCCTGTGTGCTTCCTTCATGCTCGTGCCCCATCCCGAGCAATAGAAATTAATCTGTTGATGTCAATTTCTTTTTGTTTCAAGCATTCAGTAACAGCAGATGCAATGTCTTCCTGCCGAGTTCGTTCTCTGAGCGGCAATAATACGATCAATTCTTCTTGAGGTCCTTGAGCATTAACATCTGCTGAGGAGGGCAACCTGTGCAATGTCGTCCACATCGCATGACTCATCGCAGGCAATAGAAAACCCTAGTGCTGAATTAATGTCACTAACCTGCTGGCTGGTTACATCTGTGGCCATCTTTACAGTTCTGCATTTCAGTCTTCGCAAATAGTGGCATCTTTCTTATTGTTTTAACTATTTCGGTTTTGTTTTAAACATTTCTGAATAGGTGCTCCGATGTTTTAAAGAAGCATTTAATGTAGTCTCCACCTGTGAATGGTTTTCCTCGTTTAACCATCTCTTGAGCTGCCACAAAACTAGCAGTAGTTGTATTACAGTACGTGACGATTTTACCAATGTAGCAAGTGTACACTGTGTTTGCGGTGCTTTGCGCTGTAGCTCCTCTACAGCCTTTTTCTTGCATCACCAGCTGTATAGATTCCGGCTAACGTTTTTAAGCATGTTTTTTTTTAAAAAGGTCTTTCTGGGTTTGACTTTTTATTGATAGTTTGTCGTTGCAAATGAAGCGGGAGTCCAGCTTGATTCAATATAAAATGTATAAGATTCAGACCACTCTTTGAAATTCTCAATGTTCATCTTCTATCTTTGTAATTTCTCCAACCTTGGACAAAAAATGCAAAATAAATTAAAATATGCTTGGTCCTGCGTATTTATTTACTTTCTTATTCCCCAACTCCCTCTCTTATACCACCCCTCTCTATCCCCCCTCATTTTCCCCTCACTCAATCCTCCCTTGTTAAACTCAATTCTTCCCCTCCCACCCACACAATTCCTCCCATCCCCTCCCACCCAATTATCCCAACCCCCCACTGACTTAAGCCCCACGCCAATTCCTCCTCTTCCACTCCCACTCAATTGTCACCCCACACAGTTCCACCCTTCCTCTCCCACCCAATTGTCCCTTGCTCCCCTCCACGCAATTCCCCTCCCACCCACTATTCCCCCCTTCCCCTCCCACTCAATTACCCCCACACACAATTCTTCCCTTTCCCTCCAACCCTCAATTACCCCCCACACTCCATTATCCTCCCCCCCCACAATTATCCCCCTCCACACACACACACACACACACACAATTACCACCTCATACCTCCACAGTCAATTATCCCCCCCACACACAATTACCCTGTTCCCCTCCAACACCCCACACTCAATTATCCACCACCGAATGATCCCACATACTTCCAGCACATGGAGTAATTCTCAAGAGTTCTGGTTGCTCCCCAAGCTCTTCAATCGGAAGTCATGTAATCCTGGTCCAAGTCTAAGGTATCAGAAGATGACCCTGGCACTCCAGAAAGACGCTGTAGGCCCTGACTAACCTCCTCACGGGTATTGTTGATGGAGCCAGCAGAGAAGCCCTGCAAGCAGAAGCGTATCTTTCAGGGGCAACCACACTCCTTTACCATGTCTATTTTGGCCTCCCAGACAGCTGAATTGCTGCTCCTAGCAGAAAAGGGTTAAAGGCCTCTAGTCTCACGTTGCGAGTGACACGTGATGTCCGTCAGGCCCAACGTCCGGCAGGGACAAGCAATACAATTTGTATTTTAAAGATACAATTATTGTCAGGGTTTGCAGTACAGAATGTGATATTTTTTGTCACGTTTTGTAGTGCAATTAGGGTTGTCAGGTAATTTCACCAAAAAAACTGGACACAATGGTGAAAGGTGCGATGCGCTCGACACACACACACACCTCTCTGTTTCATGCCGTTTCATCCGCTCCTTGGCCCCACCCCCAGGCTCCTGACAACTCTTCCTGATTAGCTGTGCTGGGTAATGCAGCCAATCAGGATGGAGGAAGATGCCCAGCCCCCAAGCAACCGCCCTGCTCTCTCCCTGCTCAGGGAAATCCCATGGCTCCCCAAGCTGGTCAGGTCCCAATATACAGAAAGGTAATACCGGACACATACATGTCCAGTATTAATTCTAACTTTTTACTGGACAGGACAGTCCGGTTCAATACTGGACATCTGACAACCCTACGTGCAATACATGATTTGGCTTTCCAATTTGTGCGTTTTTAGACAATATTGTAAACTGGATGAATCCTCAATTACGCAAATTTAAGATAAATATTTATTTAATGTGTTTCTTGCCCATTTCAACATGTATTTTTAACACTCAGATCAGTGTTCTCTCCATAACCAAAGGGGAAAACCTTTAAAATAAATGTTAGTTGACTAGCTTTAATTATCCAGCTTTCAGCTAGTAAGGTGTAGCTGTGCACATTGAGAGATCCCTCTTATTTATTTTCATTGAGTGATTTAATAATGGAGTCAGTTATTTCAGGGATAAACCATATAAAACTCTATTCTGTATGGTCACTGGTACTGCCTTAGTTAGCAGAGAAGAAAGTCCCTGCTGGATTTAAATGGGTGACAGAAGAAAATCTAACATTGGAAAAAGAAGTTGAGTCCCTAAGATGCAAAGTAAGGTACAATGGGCCATTTTTAATACATACTACTTAAGAGTACCTTTTATGAGCTATTTACTTGGATAGACCATAAGCGGCCTTACATCCTAGTCCCACAGTAAAATATGGCCTTACATGTCACATGTAGTTTAGCACTGCTTGCATATCTTTAGGCATTGGCTTTCAGTCAATATGCCAAAGCTGGAAACAGTGCAGTTATGTAATGCCAAATATCTATGGTAGGCTTTCAAAGTAGCACTGACACTTACTTAGTCTATAGTCATATTTCACATATGTTGCTGAGAAAGAAGCACGATACTTGACTATATTGAAAGTTATGCAAATTAGGCATTACCCCAATATTGCAAAAGCACAGAAAGATGTCTGTTAAGGTTAACAGATACCAAAAGATCAGGGCACAAACACAATCCAAATAAATAGGGAAGGGGGGTGTCCCTCTAACAGAGCATATGGCAGGAATAAGGAAAACACAGTAGTATGATATTGCAAATATATGTAATAGAGGTGAATGGATGGCAACTCACAAACATGAAATCTGCAGCAATGTGGTATAAAAATTGGTGTGTCTGACGTGGGGACCCTCCTCGTCCAAGGCTCAATCTTCCCTCAGACTTCAGTCTGTGAAGAGCAGTGCTCGTGGGTTGTAGAAAGTCCTTTATTCTCCTGTGTGCTGCTGCAGGAGCTGGCTCACTTGCTGGCTCACTTGCTTCCTGGTCTCTGCTGCTCTGGTCCGTGGCGTCACTCGTGACAAAGCTGTGAGACCCGGATGTTCACTCCCAGTGAAGGAGAATGGAGGACGGACGGACTCTACAACCCTTACAGTCATCCTATGCGTTTCGTTCTACTAGGAACTTCCTTAGGGATAATTGATAGTTAGTCATCAAGTTGATAATTGATAGATCCTTTTATTGCTGTTAGCTGTGATCTGACCCACAATAAACTTAATTTCTTATTAAATATTGTATAACGTGATACATAATGAATATAAATAACAACACTTTAATATATTACATTACATGTAAAATGTTTTTAACTAAATAATAAATAATTCAACCATTAATATATTGCACTCTTGTAGTATATACATCTCAACCCCGTTATAGCGTGATCCGCTACAACGCGGATCCGCTTATAATGCGCTCTGAGCGTAGCTCCCGATTTAAAAACATCTCCAAGTTTTTTTTTTTTAGCGAAATGGCCGCCGCGTGACGACTTACCCAGTACCTGCCGTTCTCTCGCATCTGCTCTCCCTGCTTCATCAGGCTTTGTCCATGTGCGCGGTACACATCTCCAAGTGTTTTGAATGAATTCATAGTTGATGAATGAATTAATATCTATGTCAATATTCAATCCATTCGAGTGTAAAGTGTTTAAATTGTAGATTCAAAAGGATTCTATTTTTGAAAGGTCAGTTAGCCTATTACCCCCTCTCCAATTGGAAGACACTAATTCTATTCCTAAATAGGATAGACCAGTGGGATCAGATCTGTGGTATTTTTTGAAGTGTAACAACATTTAAAAAAGTCCTGCGGTCTGCTGATCATCGATCCACTCTTAGATTCTTTTTTTTGTTTTGTTACTTTTTATTTAACATTTTCAAGACAGGTTCACACGATATTTAACATGTTATGTCACTATGTTAATTTTTTTTCTTTAATGTTCAATTTGGTCGCTTTTGGTCTCTAAATCAGGGGTGCACAAAGTTTTTGGCATGCGCCCTCCTGCCTGGGAGCCCCAGCGTTCACCCCCCCCCCCCCCTGTTAAATCCCGGCATCAAATCAAGCTGCGGGATGAACCGATTAGTCTTTCGCCCCTATACCCAGGTCGGACGACCGATTTGCACGTCAGGACCGCCGCGTTGCCGAAGAACCGGGTGGCAGCAGGTAAGGGACGTTACAGAGGCCTCACGCCTCCCCCGGCATTTAAGTTAAATGCTTTGTGGAAGGGCACGGGGCTTCTGTAACCGCCACGCCCACCCCCACCCCCCCTAGCAAATGTTGCGCTCCCCAGATTGCGCACCCCTGCTCTAAATGATCCCTGCTTCGGGGATTATCCAAATTTATAAGATTTTAACGTTTTTTTGCTTGGATTTGGGTAAGGATTGCCTTGGGTTAGCTTTCTATACTAGAGGAGCCTTAGAATAGTGCATCGAATTGGATGATTAGCAGATCGCAGGTCTTTTTTAAATGCAAAGCCTGTCAGTTTTGTAAAAATAAGTCAGATTCTATTTATTCCAACATAACGAACAAAAATTTCAAAATAAAACAATTTATAAATTGTAAATCAGATCATGTAGTATAGCTACTACTCTGTCCCTGCGGTCTTCAATATGTAGGCAGAATTACAAGACTCCAAAGGGTACGAAAATTAGAACATATTAGAGACATAATTATGGGTTTAGAATCCCATCATGTTTTGCTACACTTCAAAAAATACCACAGATCTGATCCCACTGGTCTATCCTATTTAGGAATAGAATTAGTGTCTTCCAATTGGAGAGGGGGTAATAGGCTAACTGACCTTTCAAAAAGAGAATCCTTTTGAATCTGCAATTTAAACGCTTTACACCTGAATGGACTGAATATTGACATATTAATTAATTCATCAACTAATGGCTTTCCGCCACCCCCAAATCCCCCCCGCCTCTTTTTTTCCCATTGTAATGGTTCTTTGTATATTAATTGTATGGCTATACAGTACATTATACTCTCTCTTGGTTCTTATGAGTGCAGTATACCCATTCATAACAAGTATATACTGCCATCTTGTAGTTGTATAGTAATATTACAAGAGTGTGCAATATATTAATGGTTGAATTATTTTTTTAGTTAAAAACATTTTACATGTAATTTAATATATTAAAGTGTTGTTATTTATATTCATTATATATCACATTATAGAATATATAATAAGAAATTAAGTTTATTGTGGGTGAGATCACCAGATCACAGCTACCAGCATTAAAAGGATCAATAGACTAACAATCAATAATCCCTGAGGAAGTTCCTAATAGAACGAAACGCATAGGATGACTGTAAGGGTTGTAGAGTCCATCCGTCCTCCATTCTCCTTCACTGGGAGTGAACATCCAGGTCTCACAGCTTTGTCACAAGTGACGTCACGGACCAGAGTAGCGGAGACCAGGAAGCAAGTGAGCCAGCAAGTGAGCCAGCTCCTGCAGCAGCACACAGGAGAATAAAGGACTTTCTACAACCCACGAGCACTGCTCTTCACAGACTGAAGTCTGAGGGAAGTCTGACCCTTAGAAAAGGAGGGTCCCCACGCCAGACCCACCAGTTTTTATACCACATTGCTGTCAAAGATTTCATGTTTGTGAGTTGCCATCCATTCACCTCTGACATATATTTGCAATATCACACTATTTTTGTTTTCCTTATTCCTGCTAGATGCGCTGTTAGAGGGACACCCCCTTTTCCCTATCCCTCCTTGCTTAATGTAAGCCATTGCCATTTCCTATCACTATTTATTTGTTTGGATTGCGTTTGCACCCTGATCTTTTGGTATCTGTATTGTTTTTCGAGGCAAAGGACTTTGTCTAAATTTGGGAGCTGCACCACAGCATAATTATTTAATCACCTATCACTATTGCACCATTTAAATTGATTAATTTGCACTTATATTTTCCTTCACTTCTATGTTAAGGTTAATGCAGGGATTTAACATTACATTTTTAGGGTCTGCATCAGACGTCCTTAATGTCAGGTTATTGGAAAATAACGCACCGTTATGCTACAATAATGTGCCATTAAGCCCATGCTAATGAGATATAGAATGGGCATTATTTAAAGTAATAATCCCTGAAGAAGAGGGCATTACTGGCCAATAATGCTCTGGCTAGAAGAGTTGTAGGCCCGAGGAGGAGCAGAGGGACTTTAACCCAGCCAGGGCATTAACATGTCCTGAGGGGATTATTTCTATTATAGGCTAAATGTAGGCTTTTTTCATAAATAGACACTGTTGTATAGTTATATAGATTTTTTTATTAAAATAAAATGGTAAATACATTAAAGTACCTCTATATACACTTACTCTGCAACTATCTATATACACACACACTGGCGTGCACTGTGTGTACACACACACAAACACACACAAACACACTGTAAGGACTACGGACTTGCAGCCGCCCCGTACATCCTCTCGAGCACCACCGCACACGTGCGGGGTGCCAACGGATCACACTTCTTACCTGACGTGCGCATGCGCAACAGGATGGCGTCATCCGACGCCATGGACTTAGGCTCTGCCTCCGGATCGCGCCGCACACTACCTGTGCACAGCGCTTGCACTTGACACGTGCGCCACACCCCCAAGCTCTGTGTCAACATTCTTTAGCCCCCAAGCTCTGTGTCAACATTCTTTAGCTGCACAAACAGCTACACCTGCCCGTTGAGCCCTGGACCTGTCACAGCCGCCGCGGAGGCCGTGCCCTGCTCCACCCCCCATGGGGGTTGGCTGATCCAGCCTATATATGCTCACCAATGTTATAGGCACATTTTTGTTACCTGTGTTTACCCTTGCTGTTCCTGCCTTGTCCCTGTCCTGTTGCTTTGTTCCAGTTTTGATCTTCTGTGTACCGTACCGGCTTGCTTTCACTACTCCGACCTCTGGCTCCTGATCTTGGCTATCTCTGACTCCTCGCTCCTCTCTAATCCTGACCTCGGCAAAAGTACCTTCTATGCTATCTTCTAAAGTACCTTCTATGCGTAGGATATCTCCTACGTTGAACTCGGCAAGTATAAAGACTACTCTGATTTCTATATCCCTGACCCGGCTGCCAAGACAAACCTACACTCCGGGCCTGTGGCTAGTGTTTGTTACTACTCCCATCTCAGTACCGAGTTCTCGTCTTGTTTGTGACGAGCACAGCGTGACAGTATGCTCAGCCCTACAAACATAGACACCGCTGAGGTGGGAGATGTGGTGGCATCTCATGCCCCATGTTCTCTAAACTGGAGAAATATCTTGAGCAGTCTGACCGTCGCCTAGACTCCCTACAGAAAGACCTCCAGACCCTCACAATACAAGTGCAACAATCTAGCACACCCACCATCTTGCCTCACACCATCTGAACCACGACTCGCCACGCCTAACCAGTACTGCGGAGAATGTCGCGGCTTTTTGAACCAATGCTTCATTCAATTTGAGATGACACCCTCCCGGTTATTGACCCCAAGGTCAAGAGTGGCATACATTATCTCCATGCTCACGGGTGATGCATTGGCGTGTGCCTATCCTATCTGGGAGCAGAGAAGAGACCTTACTCAAGACATCAGACAATTCACCAAGGAGTTCAGACGTGTCTTTGACACCCGAGGGTGTAAAATTACTGCAGCGTCTTCCCTTTTTCATGTTTCCCAAGGAAATAGTCCGGTGGCAAGATAAGCCTTGGAATTCTGAACAACCGCCTCAGAGACAGGATGGAACGGGGAGGCCCTCTCTTCCGCCTTCTGGCAAGACTTTCGGAACCCCTGAAAGACGAGCTCACTGCGCAGGAGCGCCCAGCGGACCTGGAGGAGCTCATCGCAGTCTGCATACGGGTAGACCAACGTCTGCAGGAGAGGAAAGCCGAGCGTTCACGGAACCGTCAGATACCCGCCAGATCTTCACTTTTCCACTCCTTCATTCCAGAGACACCTATGACCAAGGTTCCAGAACCCATGCAGTTGGGTGGAAACAAACTCTCCTTCTCTGAGAAACAATGTCGCCGAACCTCTGGTCTGTGCCTCTACTGCGGCAATCCGGGCCACTTAGCCCTCCGCTGCCCACTCAAGTCGGGAAATGACCGACTACCACGGCGTCCCAGAGGAGCCTCCGTGGGAGTTCTTTTCAACTCCATCACCAAAGAACCCTTACCCAACAGAATCCCGATTCCTGTATCCCTTCAGGCTCCGAGCCTCGCGATGAGCGCATCCGCCTTCATCGACTCTGGTTACGGAGGAAACATCATAGACCAGGAATTCGCCACAAGGAACAACATCCTCTTGGGGGGGAAAAAAACCCCGGTAGGATTGGAGGCCATTGATGGACATTCCCTGCAGCCGGCCTTCATCATCCTACAGACTGCGGAAATCTCCCTGTTGTGCGAACAGACCCACCGGGAGAACATCACCTTAGACGTGATCCACTCACCATCCACCGAGATCATCCTGGGCCTTCCTTGGCTACAACGCCACAACCCACTCATTAACTGGGCCAAGCAAAGACCCATCTGTTGGAAACAAAAATGCTCCCCAACATGCGCACTTCCACCTCAAAAGATCTTCAGCATGAAGACCCCAGAGGAGCCACAAGACAAAGTATTCGACAAAGCCAGGTCAGAGGTACTACCCCCCATCGATCCTTCGACTGTCCTATAGATCTCCTGCCCGGTTCCACCCTGCCCAGAGGGCGGTCTTACCCTCTTTCCCTTCCAGAGACCAAAGCTATGTCCGAATACATCCAGGAGAACCTCCAAAAAGGGTTCATCAGGAAATCCTCGTCACCAGCGGGGGCTGGATTTTTTTTTGTCAAGAAGAAAGATGGTATCTGGTGGCTATGTCCTGAGATTCAAAAATACTGGCTTATAATACAAGATTTAATAAAAGAGGTCACAGGCCTCACAATTCCATTTGAACAAGGAAAACTATATTGTATTAGGCCAGAGTTGAAATGTAAATCACTGTATGTAAAGATAACTATGCCTAATAAAAACGTTTGGGGGGGGGAAAAAAAAGAAGAAAGATGGTACTCTGAAACCCTACATCGACTACCGAGGACTAAACAAGATCACCATTAAAAACCGCTACCCATTACCATTGATAATCGGAGCTGTTCGATCGTCTCCAGGGATCCACCATATTCACCAAATTGGACCTCCGCGGTGCCTATAACCTAGTAAGGATCCGTCAAGGAGACGAGTGTAAAATGGCATTCAACACAAGAGATGGTCACTATGAATACCTGGTCATGCTGTTCGGCCTGTGCAATGCCCCAGCGGTCTTCCAAGACTTTTTAAATGAAATATTCAGAGACCTGCTGAATAGATTCGTTATCGTTTACCAGGACAACATTTTAATTTTTTCCAAGACCATCTCAGAGCACATTAACCAAGTCAAACAGGTACTTCTACGCCTTCGTCAGCACCACCTCTACGCCAAACTGGAAAAATGCAACTTCCATCAAAAATCCACCACCTTTTTAGGATACATCATATCTGATTCTGGGTTTTCCATGGACCCCTCCAAACTGAAGGCCGTCGTGGACTGGTCGCTCCCCACGACTCTCAAGGGCATCCAGAGGTTCCTAGGGTTTGCCAATTACTACAGAAAGTTTATCCACAAATTCTCTTCCATTGTCGCACCCATCACGGCTCTCACCAGGAAAGGAGCTGACGTTGTGTTCTGGCCACCTGCAGCTATCCAGTCCAACGCCTTAAAGAAAGCCTTCATCTCTGCACCCATACTGATCCACCCCAATCCCAGACTACCTGTCAGATTGGAGGTGGACGCATCAGACATCGAAACCGGCGTCATTTGTCATTTTGAGCATCACTGTCTTCCAACCTACACCCATGTGCCTTCTTCTCTAAAAAATGCTCATCGGCACAGCAAAATTACGACATGGGCAACAGTGGGCAACTACTAGCCATCAAACTAGCCTTAGAAGAGTGGAGACATCTACTGGAAGGAACAGAGAGCCCCATTACAATCCTCACCGACCACAAGAACCTCATGTACTTGGAAAGTGCTCAACGATTAGGAGCCCGTCAAGCCCACTGGTCCCTATTCTTCTCTTGTTTCAATTACATCATATCAATCATACACAGTTCCAAGAACTTAAAGGCAGACGCCCTTTCCCGCCAGTTCTTCAACAGAGAACAAAACCGAAGCCAAATCAGAGTCCATCCTGCCTGCCAGGTTCATTATCTCCGCCAACACATTGACATAATGGATGACGTCCTGCTGGATCAAACTAACATTCCGGAAGGTCTGGAGGTCCCGAATGGATGCTCTACGCAGCACTTCCCTTCCGCAAAAAAAAATCTTGGAATGGAGACACTCATCAAAAACCGCAGGTCATCCAGGAACCAAAAGAACCCCAGACTTAATCACACTGACATTCAGGTGGCCAAACATGCAAGGCGTTATAAAGAAGTTCACCAAGGCATGCACCACGTTTGTTATGATTTGATTCTGCTTAGTTTTTGCCAGTATACCAGCGCTCCCCTCCTTTTTTGTTTCTATTGTCTCAAGGATCAAGGAAGATCCTTTTTGGGTGAGCTGCAGGACGTTTACCTCCATGAGTGACTCTACATGGTGGGCACTGTAAGTGTAAGGTTAAACCTGTCTTATGCCAAGCTCTGGAATTGATAAGGTTAAAAAGAATACGCTGGCCTTGCTATTTTCACGGGAGGCTATCGTAAATAGCTTGAGACCAACTGTTCAATGCTTGTCAAAATATTGTTAAAACAAGACCACAGAGGATAGGGTTGCCTTATAAGTCACCATTGTATATGTCTCTTGCTCAGCAGTTAAATGTTTTAAGCTCTACAGAAAAGGCATTATGTGAAGGATACATGTAAATTTAGATGTGTACCCATATTTGTAACAGATGACAACTGTATTTTTGTCCCTGCCTTGTGTATATAAACGTGCTTGTGAACCATTAAAATTTAGTTGTAAGAACTCAGCCAAGGTGCCTCCCTGAATTCTTACGGCTCCGAGCTCGTATATGTCATACTATTTGAAAGCATCCCATATCTGTTGCGTTTCAGTAGCTCCCGGGAGAAAAGGTTTTGCTTGCCCTAGAAGGACCTGATCTGTAGAGATCTAACAGTTTTGGTGACAGAAGTGGAATTTCGCACAGGAAAAAGGGTGAGTAAAGATTCTTTTTATTTGTTTCTCACCTTTTCCTCTGCGAAACTAAACAACCTAAATTTATAAGGGCAAAAGAACATAAGGTGAGAGTCCTTATTGTTTAATCGTGGGTAAGTCCCTTTAATCAAGGGTAAGTCCCCGATTTATGTAACAAAGGGTGAGAGTCCCTTTGGTTTTATCGAGGGTAAGTCTGTGATTAATGTAACAAAGGGTGGGTCCCTATTGTTTAATCAAGTGTACAGTAAGTCCCTGATAAGTAAAACGGACAGTATATGATTTCAAATAGCATGGCAATTTAATTTAAGTTAAGTTAAAATTGTTTAAAGTTAAGTTAACATAAGGATTGTTTAATGTTAAGTTAAGGTATTGTTTAAAGTTAAGTTAATAATTGTTTATTAATACGTGCGCATAAAGTGTTAAGATTTCTTTCCTGTATAAACTCATTATGGGCACTAACATTTTGTCATCTAATGAACTTACACTAACCTGTCAGCCCTCTCCCTCGCTGTTAGTGGCAAAATCAGCTGTCTCTCTCTCTCGCCTGTATGTATTGTAATAAGCAGCTGCAAGTAGCCCCCACCTTTTTTCCTCCAGTTATTTTTACACAGGCATAGGAATGTAACAAAATCGTGAATCGCAGCATGCCTCTTAGGAAAAACGAACATGCAAACTCAAATTATTTGTGCAACATTAACTGAGTATGAGTATATATTAAGTTTAAATTAATAATATTTTACTGTCTGAATTGAAAAGTGGAAAACAAGAGTATAACAGTGGAAAACAAGAGTATGTTTCTTTTTCCCTCAGAATGTTTTATTTTTAAGTATGGATATGGTAAAAAAAAAAAAAGAAAAAGGTTGATTGATTGAGTAATCCCTGTGTGTGTGCTTGTAAGAATCTGGGTGAATTCTATCTATGTGAAAGTGTTATTTGCATTGAATAATAAGAATACTGGTTTATTGTATGTATACAAAATGACTATTCAGGACTTGCAAATGATTCTAAAATAAGAATATAATTAATTGCTCATGATTGAAATTTAATTTTTAAAAGATGTACACCACCACAATAATATAAACTAATTTACACTGGGCAGTGGAAAGTTTTGGGTATCTGTGGAGAAAAAGAATAAAGAAAGGATGAATTATTTTTGTAAACAGTCCAGTCACTGGAATAATAAGGATGTTTATCGTACTGGCCAGGCGATTTATTTCCTTAACCAGAATTATAATTATTTTCCTCTAAATCTCCACAGATAAAATCAGGTGAATATCTTATATAGAATAACAGGGGAAATATATTCTAGACACAAAGCTAACTAGAAGCTCAGCATTTTAAAAATTAGTTTAAAAAAAAAAAAAAAAAAAGTTAATTATGATATGAAGAAAAAAAAAAGGGATATCTTTATTAATTTATTCTGCAGGATCAAACTGTTTTGTTTTCCTATTTATTAAAATAGGTGAGAAAATATGTGTCTGTTATTTTTTGTAAAAACTGGTTGAATGTGTGAAAGAAGCGTAAAATTCTGTTTGTTTTGTATCTGCGCTCTGTGCTCTTTTTGTGTATAACCAGTAACTAAACTATCTAAAAGTATATGTTAAAGCCTACAATTTTCTGTTTAACAAAAATCCAGTTTTAAGTTTTGAATACCAGAAACATTGTAGGGCTGTGTGAAGAGCTGCATATTTCAAGCTGTCCCAAATTGTATTGCAGTAACCAGTAATTAACCATTTTTTCTGTTACAAGGTTTTGGCAGGAAGCCCAGAGAGTTATTTGAGCTTGTTATATGGCTTGAAATGGAAACAGGTGTAAATTGATTAATATAGAGTTCAAATAAACAGAGGACAGTAACCCAAAATGAGCACTCTAAACACCTGGTGGGTGGGTAACGAAGTGGTTAAAACTTAAATCTTTAATATCCGTGTAAAATAATGGGGATTAAAACAAATATTAAACGCTTAGATCCTATAGTATGAACACAATGTAATGTTCTGGATCACTGATGAACTGCATAGAATCACTAGTGTATTGCAGTGGGAACAGGTGGATAAAGTAACCACTAGTCCAATGTAATCAGCACAGAAACTCTAGTGCTGAGCCATGTATAAGTGTGCAGACCTCGAAATAGCAGTAAAGCACGTACAAGGAAAACGCCCCCTGACCAGGTCTGCCAGTATACTAATAATAATAATAATAATAGCATGTTCTTCTATAATAGTGCTGCTGGTTGTGCGCAGCGCTTTGCGGAGACATTTTTGCAGGCACAGGTCCCTGCCCCGTGGATCTTACAGTCTGCGTTTTTGGTGCCTGGGGCACAGGGAGATGGAGTGACTTGCCCGGAGTCTCGGGGAGCCGACACTGGGAATTGAACCAGGCTCCCCTGCTTCAAGCTCTCAGTGCCGGTCGGTGTCGTTGCTCACTGAGCCGCTCCTTCTCATATACTAGAGGGTTCTCTATGGAATAATTTTTCTGCAAAGTTGATCAAATATTTAATATTTTATCATTTTTAACCTTCTTTTTCTCTCAAATGTGTCCCCACCTTTAAATCTGTGTCTATAGGTTTTTATGCTACAGGTTGTTCTTTCAGCAAATCAGATGCTATTTTGTGTTCTAAAAGTTTCTGTCAGAAGACTATAGCAGATTATATTTATATTCAGTAGGGTTCTTTTGAGATTTTTTTATGAAAATTTTATACCCAAAGGTTTTAGGTTAGTCTTGCTATACATCAAGCAATTCCATTAAGGTTATGCTTTAAATGCTGTTATCCTTTATGTGATATTGTTCACATGTAATACAAGTGAACAAAAGGAGGGTGTTATTGCTGTTATTATTGCTGGCTGCCCCTGAAACCATATGGCAAGGGCTGAGAGTGTCAGCTCTTGGGTATAATTGTAACGGATTTTCTGGCCTGGCCTGACCCACCCAATCTCATATTGGCCCCTGTGGTCTAAGCAGCCCCCATTAGTGTAGTGTCTGGTGGTGCACCTGTTGGCAACAGGACTCCTGAGTCTCCCGCATGATGGTGTGTGGGGATTGCCAACCCAGACAGGCAGCTGAGGTACTGTACTTGAGTCGTACCTATATCCAGTGCAGCGCCTCCATCTCATCAGGATCCCAGCGTCTGCTTGTGGATGGTCCTGGTGAGGAACTCCTCTGTGGTGCACCCCTCGGTGCAATCACTCCCATCCATACATAGGGCACCTCACCAGGGTGTGAGGGCAAACCTCCATAATTACTGCTGGCGTGCCCATAACTTACCAGGCCTTACTGTCAGCAGGAGAGATGACTGTAGCCATTTTACAGCATGGTTACATGATATTGTACCTTACTATGTTGCCTGTAATTTTTCCTTTTTATACCCCATATGGGTATAAACTAGAAACTGTGTATGTAGGGTTAACTGCCAGTGGGCTAGTTAATGCATTCTCTGTGTATTCTCTTTGCCTCATGGGCCTGCAGCTGTCTGTGCAAGCTTAGGCTAAGGCCCCGCTCCCAGAGTCAGCGCACCTGCGCTGCTGACAGGCGGTGCGCTGAGATACACAGACCGCGATCTGCGGTCTGTAGGGAGCGGGAGCCGGAGCGGGAGGTGGGCGGGAGGTGGGAGGTTTGATCGGGAGGTGGGCGGGAGGTGGGAGGTTTGATCGGGAGGTGGGCGGGAGGTGGGAGGTTTGATCGGGAGGTGGGCGGTTTGACAGGGAGGGGGGGCGTGGCTTGAGCGGAGGGACCCGCTACTCTCCCCCCCCTCCCTCCACGGACTCGGGCTGGAGCTGGAAAGTAAGTTTAAACACACACACGCAGGCACTCATTCATACACACACACACACACACACACACGCACACGCGCACACACAGGCAGGCACTCACGCACTCATACACACACACGCGCGCACACACAGGCAGGCACTCATACACACACACACACACACACACACACACACAGACAGAGGCAGGCACTCACGCACTCGGGCACACACATACACACACAGATAGGCATGCACGCACTCAGACACACACACAGAGAAAGGCACTCACCTGCTGTCCCTCCACACTCCTCCCCGCTCCCCGAAGCCTCTCCTCCTCCCGAAGCCTCTCCTCCTCCGGATGCCTCCCCTCCCCATTGGCTCACAGCCACACACGTCACGCGTCAAAGCTAGAAAACACCATTCTCTGGTGTCTCCAGCGGCTGACGCGCTACAGCGTGTAATCAGCTGTGCAGCCAGTGGGGACCGGGACCGGCTCGCGAGGATTCCCCTGCTGGTGGGGAACTCGCGACCCGCCGCCCGCGCCAACGAGCGCAGCGGGACCGAGGCCTTATAAGTGGATTGCCTTGTATGGGTGGCCCCTTATGAGAAATAGCTGCACAGAATATGCTTATGAGAACAGAGTCTCCTGGCACATGAGGGGAAAGGGAGGTGATATTTTGGCCTGTCTTGTCTGCCAGAAAGGTATTCTTAGCTGGTGTCTTAGAGAAGAGAAGATTTTAGAACCCCACATGATAGGTGCAAATAGTGGAGTGCAAGCTCTTGTGTCTACATGTTGGTTTTATGTGTTCTAAGCCTGCAATGCATTGTGTTTGTCCTGTGATTTAAACCCAGGTTGGTGAATTGGCATGTGAATTACATGTGAATAAGCATTCCAATGCCCCAGCTCAGATATGGAGTGCCTGAAAGTGAACTGACCTTGTTATTTTCTATGTCATATTCCCTTAGCGGAACTGTGAAATTTCTTGTGTGTCAGTTTTAGGAGGATATTTGGGTGGAAATATAATTATTTTGGTTGCAGGAGTTGTGGGGCCAAAGTGCTGTTAGTCACTTAATTTTCCCCAGCAAGCAGGCATGATTTGACAGAACGCAGTGTGAATTACACCAGGGCCTCCCTGTGCCCCCCAGACTCCTGGATTTCGAGTCCAAATCTCCCCAAGTTATTTTCCTAATAAGTATAAGGTCCCCCAAAGTATATTCTCTGTTTCTTGTGTTTGTGAAGTTTTCAAGGTCTTATCCGGATGAACCACCGTTTAATTTTCTGCCTGTTTAGCCTTGTGATTGATCCCTTAAATATAAAGGTGTAGTTGGCTTAGCCTAATGTGACAATCAGATATAATTTTCTCTCATGGGAAGACCAATGGTCACCCTAGGTACCTTGTAGATTTAATGTTGTATGATTATGCTCTAAACAGACGATTTTAATCAGCATCTATTGTGTGAAACTAATGCAATTGTCTGAGTGTCTCATGTCCAGGTGCAGTCCTTCCAATTAGATGAAGATAAAGGTGACGCAAAAGCGCTTTTCATCTAAAGTGGAGAGGCCCATTCCAGATTCTACCCAATCAGAGTATTTTTCCTGGATCCATGTTACACAAGGGCACCCACAGTCGCTTCAAAATTAAACCTCAACAAAGGAGGGATGGCCTAAAGACACAGCCGTTCTCAGTTGGTGTTTTGGTTCATAAGAAAACCCGGCACTAACCAAAAAAAAAAGGAGAAAAGTTCATAGGAAGAAACATCGGACCTCAACATATGAACTTTGAACTTTTTAAATAACCTTTCTTTTTACAGGTTTTATTATTTTAATTACAATGTTTATTCTATTAGGTTTATATACTGTAAGTGGTGTCCACATAAAGACGATAGGGTAGTAACAAGAATATTTTGTTATATAATAGAATCCTGGTAAACAAAGCCCACATCTTAGTGCAATATATCCCAATGTACTATACATACCGAATAAATTGCACCCCAGGAACACGAGAGTTATATTTAACCCCTTGGAAAAAGACAAGATGCTATAAGATATTTGTAGAACTATATATATATAAGAAATTGGTTATGAAGGGAGTAGAAATACAAGTTTACCCTAGGGAAATTATTGACTCTGTGATAGAAGGATAGATAAATTATTATCCTGCAACTAGACCAGGTTATGTTATTTGGGAAAGTGGTTCCAGTGTTTGAAGGTAGAGATGAGGGTTGGGATTTGTTGGGACTTGGTGGTTAGATTATTTCGCTGGGAGCGAAGCTAGTGGATGTTTTTGTATGTGTGTCTGTCCTACTCATTACTCTCTGTGTTATGAACAGCAAAACTTTGGTCCTGAAGTGCGTTGCAACCCCCCCACCGATGCTATGTCTCTTTTTGGTGATGAAGATGTCAGCAGTCCCCCAGAAGAAGAGACCGAGAAAAAAGAAATCAACTGGGCCGATACAGTGGCCAGAAAGGAATCAAGTTATGTACTATGGGACTATTTTTTTGGTCCGGCAGGACTATGATATGGTTAACTGTTCTTTAAAAAGACTGTCTCTAAAGGAAGAGGGGGCTGAGAAGATTGGAAAAGAGGAAGGTGGGGAGGTCACCCAAGGGCGTGTGTCAACCACAAGGAAAGGATCACAAGTCAACCATTTTGCCTATGGCAGCCATTTTGTCTGTTCCGATATTCTGAGTAAATGTAGTATGTAAGATGTATGTGTTGGGCAGTCGCTCCTAGGAAATATTAACCCACACCAACCCCCGCTTATGATCAGAAATAGAATTTAAATAATGTTCATCATACCTAAGCAAAGAATACGAAATTGAAAGGCATTAATTATTAAAAATAGCTCAGTTAAGAGAGTAGTGGGAAGTCTAATACCCTGTTAGGAATGTATGATTTATATGCAAAAGGGGATTTTTCAGTAGTCAATATAAATGCTGTTTTTTTCACGATACTAAAAGACTCTATTTTTAAGGTTCAGCAATAGATAAGGACAGTAGTTTTGCAAAATTGTATGGCATTGGGTTATCTGATGGCAGCACAAGGAGGGGTTTGTAAATTAGTGGGTAAAGAATGCCGTTCTTATATTAACACCCAATCAAAAAGTTTACACCATGATATGGATACTCTAGCAGAAATTTAATCTAGAATGCGAGAGGAAACAAAAGAGTTTGATTTTACATTTGGCCTTGAAAATTGGCTCGATGTATTGGGAATTAAATTCTTTTCGGAATTAGGATAATCGCAGGTTTATTACTCTGTGTGTATGAATTAATCTAGATGGCTAAAAGTGTAATCAGCTCTATTTTTTTGCCAAAGAAAGATGTTTCTGCTTCTAGCTCGACCATTATGTATATACCTCCCACAAAGAGAGCGAGAAATACCAATAGTATTGGTACTCGTCAACCACCCATATGTTCATCTCAAACGAGATACCTAAAAGAGATAGGTTTCTGCAGGCACATGGTCTCTTGGAGGTTTCTTCCTTGGAGTTTTTCCTCTCCTGAGTGGTTTGCAGAAGAATAAATGGGATTGGTCAATTGATTTGTTCTTTCAGAACAAAAGGAGGGTGTAAGGTTAAACCTGTCTTATGCCAAGCTCTGGAATTGATAAGGTTAAAAAGAATACGCTGGCCTTGCTATTTTCACGGGAGGCTATCGTAAATAGCTTGAGACCAACTGTTCAATGCTTGTCAAAATATTGTTAAAACAAGACCACAGAGGATAGGGTTGCCTTATAAGTCACCATTGTATATGTCTCTTGCTCAGCAGTTAAATGTTTTAAGCTCTACAGAAAAGGCATTATGTGAAGGATACATGTAAATTTAGATGTGTACCCATATTTTTAACAGATGACAACTGTATTTTTGTCCCTGCCTTGTGTATATAAACGTGCTTGGGAACCATTAAAATTTAGTTGTAAGAACTCAGCCAAGGTGCCTTCCTGAATTCTTACGGCTCCGAGCTCGTATATGTCATACTATTTGAAAGCATCCCATATCTGTTGCGTTTCAGTAGCTCCCGGGAGAAAAGGTTTTGCTTGCCCTAGAAGGACCTGATCTGTAGAGATCTAACAGTAAGGTTCTCTATACGGGAGTATTCGTTGTTTTATTTTTCTTCACGGTAGTGAGCGCCCCGGTTTTCTCCTGTATCATGCACCACATGTGCAAGGAATAAGGTACCCCGCAGCAAACCACAAGGGCTCTTGAATCCCCTACCCATCCCGGAACGTCTCTGAGGAACCTATCGATGGATTTCATAGTAGGGCTGCCAAGATCCGGAGGTATGAACACTATACTACTAGTCATAGATCGCTTCTCGAAACAGGCCCATTTAATTCCACTTAAAGGCCTACCGGACACCCCCACACTGGCGGACATATTCTGTAAGGAGATCTTCCGTCTCCACGGAACTCCCACGACCATCGTATCGGACAGAGGGCCCTCGTTCGTCTCGAGATTCTGGAGGGCCTTCACAAAGAAATTGAACATCTCCCTCATTTTTCATCCGGGTAAAACCCGTAGACTAACGAACAGACAGAAAGGACCAATCGGTCCTTGGAGCAGTACCTGCGCTGTTTCATCGCGGACACCCAGGACGACTGTGCAGACCTTCTCCCGTGGGCAGAGTTCGCCCATAATTCACTGAGGAACGAATCTACACAGGTCTCGCCCTTCTACGTAAACTACGGTTTTCATCCGGCACGACTGCCCATCTCTTCCCCTCCTTCTGGGGTTCCTGCAGCGGACGACCGGATCCAAGCACTGCAAAATTCATAGACTAAGATCCAGAGTAACCTAAAAGAGGCTTCCGCCAGACAGAAGACCCAGGCAGACCGCCACCGTCGCGAAACTCCAGAGCTGAGAACGGGAGACAAAGTATGGCTGTCCTCATGGAACATACGCCTAAGAGTCCCCAAACTCAAACTGGTCCCAAGAATCTTGGGTCCATTCAAGATCTTGGAGAACTCAATCCGGTGGCATACCGCCTGCAACTCCCCTCTTCAATGAGGATTCCATCCTTGTTCCATATTTCACTTCTGAAACCTGTATACCGCAGCCTCCGCTTCCCAGATCCATCTCCTGCACCACCGGGTCCCCAAATCGTACAGGGCCAGCAAGAGTACGAAGTTCAGGCCATCCTAGACTCCAGCTCATCAAAAGGGACAATCCAGTATCTCATCCACTGGAGAGGATACGGTCCCGAAGGAATGATCCTGGATTCCACACCAGCAAGTCCACGCACCCGAACTCAAAGAGTTCCACCTAAAATACCCCCTGAAGCCTCGCAGGGTTTGCCCGGATGTCTCCTCTGAAGGGGGGGGGGGGGACTAAGGACTTGCAAGTCCTTGTAAGGACTAAGGACTTGCAAACGCCCTGCGCATCCTCCTGAGCACCAATGCGCACACGTGGGGTGCCAACGAACCGCACTTCTTACCCGACGCACGCAGCGCCCATGCGCACCAGGATGGCGTCATCCGACGCCATGGACTTAGGCTCTGCCTCCAGATCGAGCCGCACACTACCTGTGCACGGCGCTTGCACGTGACACGTGCGCCACACCCCCAAGCTCCGTGTCAACATTCTTTAGCTGCACAAACAGCTACACCTGCTTGTTGAGCCCTGGACCTATCAATGCCGCCGCGCCCCGCTCCACCCCACATGGGGGTTGGCTGATCCAGCCTATATATGCTCACCAATGTCATAGGCACATTGGCTGAGCATAGATACTTGTTACCTGTGTTTACCCTTGCTGTTCCTGCCTTGTCCCTGTCCTGTTGCTTAGTTCCAGTTTTCATCCTCTGTGTACCGTACCGGCTTGCTTTCACTACTCCGACCTCTGGCTCCTGATCTTGGCTATCTCTGACTCCTCGCTCCTCTCCAATCCTGACATCGGCATTGTACCTCTACCACTCTCCAACCCTGACCTCGGCAAATGTACCTTCTACGCTCCGGATATCTCCTACGTTTAACTCAGCAAGTATAAAGACTACTTTGATCTCTATTTCCCTGACCCGGCTGCCAAGACAAACCTACACTCCGGACGTGGTCCCCATGCCTGTGGCTGGTGTTTGTTACAACTCCCATCTCAGTACCGGGGTCTCGTCCTGTTTGTGGTGAGCACAGCATGACACACACACACACACACGGCAGAGATATATATATATATGTATTAGGTGATTAGTTGTGCAGGCCTGGTCTAGTGTGTGTGTGTGTGTGTGTGTGTGTGTGTGTGTGTGTGTGTGTGTGTGTGTGTGCAGCAGCCGCAGCCGCAGCCGCAGTGTTTGTGGGTGTAGCTACAGAGTTTGTGTGTAGCAGCTGTGTGTGTGTGTGTATGTGTGTGTGTATATATATATATATATACAGGTATATATATATATATATATATATATATATATATATACACACACACATACACACACACACACAGCTGCTACACACAAACTCTGTAGCTACACCCACAAACACTGCGGCTGCGGCTGCTGCACACACACACACACACACACACACACACACACACACACTAGACCAGGCCTGCACAACTAATCACCTAATACCGCAGTCTATCACCTGCATCTTTGACGCTGTGCACGTGACGTCATCAACCCGTATGCGCGACTGACTACCAGAGAAGCAAAAGCCGGCTAACACACGAGTGTAGGATCAGGACGATGAAACCTTCAGACCCCGAGTGTTCAAACTGCTGTTTTATTCTATGGAGCATGTGAGTGGAATGAGCTCACTGCTCAATTGTATTTTTACTTTAGAAATTGTTCTATACTATTTCTACACTTCTTTTCTTTTTTCATAATATTGGGAGTTCCATTTTACATCCAATTCCAAAAGATCCAGACCAGATACAATTCTGAAAATGCCTGAATTATTTCAACACCACGTGAGTGGGCCTTTAAAAGCTTCTCAAGATTCACTTTTACTTAAGCATTAGCATATTTGCACTATGTTCATTTTCTCTTTTAGAGTTTTGTACTTTGAAGTTTCTGCTGCCTTGCTACATGAGATGTTGGGAAAAATCTACTGCAGGCCTGCACAACACGCGGCCCGCGGGCCGCATGCGGCCCACCGGCACTCACTGTGCGGTCCGCGGCGGCTCTCCTTTCTTCCCTCCACTGAGTCCGCTCTCCTCCTCCCCAGAGTCCGCTCTCCCTCCCCGCCACGAGCCGAGCCCGCTCTTCCCCTCCTCCCCCCAGCCCGCTCTCAAGACTGCACGCTCTTGCAGTGCGGCACTTTCGGTGCCCGCTGCTTGCGATCACGCGCAGTCCTGCCTGCTCTGCCGCCATGATCTGAGGTGCAGGGGGGGTGAGGGGATGATGTGAGGTGAGGAGGTGCAGGGGAGTGATGTGAGGAGGTGCAGGGGAGTGATGTGAGGTGGTGCAGGGGAGTGATGTGAGGTGGTGCAGGGGAGTGATGTGAGGTCGTGCAGGGGAGTGATTGGAGGTGCAGGGGGGGGGTGTTTGGAGGTGCAGGGGGGGGTGTTTGGAGGTGCAGGGGGGGGTGATTGGAGGTGCGGGGGGGGTGATTGGAGGTGCAGGGGGGGGGGTGATTGGAGGTGCAGGGGGGGTGATTGGAGGTGCAGGGGGGGTGATTGGAGGTGCAGGGGGGGGTGACTGGAGGTGCAGGGGGGGGTGACTGGAGGTTGCAGGGGGGGGTGACTGGAGGTGCAGGGGGGGGTGACTGGAGGTGCAGGGGGGGGTGACTGGAGGTGCAGGGGGGGGGGTGACTGGAGGTGCAGGGGGGGGGGTGACTGGAGGTGCAGGGGGGGGTGACTGGAGGTGCAGGGGGGGGTGATTGGAGGTGCAAGGGGGGGTGATTGGAGGTGCAGGGGGGGTGATTGGAGGTGCAGGGGGGGTGATTGGAGGTGCAGGGGGGGTGATTGGAGGTGCAGGGGGGGGTGATTGGAGGTGCAGGGGGGGGTGATTGGAGGTGCAGGGGGGGGTGATTGGAGGTGCAGGGGGGGGTGATTGGAGGTGCAGGGGGGGTGATTGGAGGTGCAGGGGGGGTGATTGGAGGTGCAGGGGGTGGGGGTGATTGGAGGTGCAGGGGGGTGATTGGAGGTGCAGGGGGGTGATTGGAGGTGCAGGGGGGGTGATTGGAGGTGCAGGGGGGGGGTGATTGGAGGTGCAGGGGGGGGGTGATTGGAGGTGCAGGGGGGGTGATTGGAGGTGCAGGGGGGGGTGATTGGAGGTGCAGGGGGGGTGATTGGAGGTGCAGGGGGGGTGATTGGAGGTGCAGGGGGGGTGATTGGAGGTGCAGGGGGGGTGATTGGAGGTGCAGGGGGGGTGATTGGAGGTGCAGGGGGGGTGATTGGAGGTGCAGGGGGGGTGATTGGAGGTGCAGCGGGGGGGTGATTGGAGGTGCAGGGGGGGTGACTGGAGGTGCAGGGGGGGTGATTGGAGGTGCAGGGGGGGGTGATTGGAGGTGCAGGGGGGGTGATTGGAGGTACAGGGGGGGTGATTGGAGGTGCAGGGGGGGGTGATTGGAGGTGCAGGGGGGGGTGATTGGAGGTGCAGGGGGGGGTGATTGGAGGTGCAGGGGGGGGTGATTGGAGGTGCAGGGGGGGTGATTGGAGGTGCAGGGGGTGGGGGTGATTGGAGGTGCAGGGGGTGGGGGTGATTGGAGGTGCAGGGGGGGTGATTGGAGATGCAGGGGGGGTGATTGGAGGTGCAGGGGGGGTGATTGGAGGTGCAGGGGGGGGATGATTGGAGGTGCAGGGGGGGTGATTGGAGGTGCAGGGGGGGGTGATTGGAGGTGCAGGGGGGGGTGATTGGAGGTGCAGGGGGGGGTGATTGGAGGTGCAGGGGGGGTGATTGGAGGTGCAGGGGGGGTGATTGGAGGTGCAGGGGGGGTGATTGGAGGTGCAGGGGGGGTGATTGGAGGTGCAGGGGGGGTGATTGGAGGTGCAGGGGGGGTGATTGGAGGTGCAGGGGGGGTGATTGGAGGTGCAGGGGGGGTGTGATTGGAGGTGCAGGGGGGGTGTGATTGGAGGTGCAGGGGGGTGTGATTGGAGGTGCAGGGGGGGTGTGATTGGAGGTGCAGGGGGGGTGTGATTGGAGGTGCAGGGGGGGTGTGATTGGAGGTGCAGGGGGGGTGTGATTGGAGGTGCAGGGGGGGTGTGATTGGAGGTGCAGGGGGGGTGTGATTGGAGGTGCAGGGGGGGTGTGATTGGAGGTGCAGGGGGGGTGATTGGAGGTGCAGGGGGGGTGGTGATTGGAGGTGCAGGGGGGGTGGTGATTGGAGGTGCAGGGGGGGTGGTGATTGGAGGTGCAGGGGGGGTGATTGGAGGTGCAGGGGGGGGTGATTGGAGGTGCAGGGGGGGGTGATTGGAGGTGCATGGGGGTAATTGGAGGTGCAAGGGGGGTGATTGGAGGTGCAAGGGGGGAGAGTGATGTAAGGTGCACGAGGGGAGAGTGATTTAAGGTGCACGGGGGGAGAAGGATGTGAGGTGCAGGGGGGAGAAGGATGTGAGGTGTGCAGGGGGGTATTGTGTGTTTGATATGGAGGGGGAGTATTATGTGTGTGGGTGAGGGGGAGAGAAGGGGTATGAGAGATAGATGGGGAGTATCGCAAAGGTTGATAGTGAGGGGTTTTGTGGGAGATATGAGGATGATGATGAAGGGTGCTGGAGGAGAGATGATGATGATGGATTATGATGATGATGATGATGATGATGATGATGATGATGATGATGATGATGATGATTTTACCCGTGCGGCCCAAATTTTATTTCCTTGGAGCAGTTCGGCCCTTCTCGCTTTACGAGTTGTGCAGGCCTGATCTACTGAAAAAGCTGCATTTCTTCTTTAGGGTGATATTTATTTTTCTATATTCACATTTTGACTAATTCAGTGTTTAAATATTGGTGATTTGTTTGGTTTGCGCTTTTTCTGTTGCACAACTATCATACTAACAAATGCTATAATAATTTGATATGCTGAAGGGGCAGGTGTTCTACTATATGGGGATAACCAATAAAATACCCTTCACCAACAGAACTCTGCCCAAAGGAATGTTATGTCGAGTAAAAATTGAGATAACAGGAACTATGTACAATATGTACAAGAGGTGATATAGAGCGAACATGAAACGGGTTGGTTAACATTGAAATAGTAGTTTCCAGTTAGTAATATTTACATTCGGGAGTACATATTACTGCACTTGTGCCAATAATCCATGTCAGTCAGATTATGATACCCTTCGGTTACTGACCTCAAATTATGATGTCAGCAAAGTGTATGATGTTGGAACTGATGTTTTCATTTGTTGGTCAAGGAATCTGCAATTAAACAAAAAGGTAATAGGCAATTAGACAGGAGTGTTGTGAAGAGCTGGCTTCAGCAGCAGTGTGATTTCAGACTAGGGGGGCAGCAGTTAGTACAACATAAGCAACTGTATCCCAATATGAGTAAAACATTCATGTCAAGCTTTTTTTTTTTCATGTGAAATAGAAGTACAATATATGTGCAAGAATAAATAACTCATATTCATGTGACATACTGAATGGCTAATTAAAATAATATATGGGTCTAACAGTATAGGTACAATCCTTGTGAATGGTGATAAGATGGAAGGGAATCCCATTTATACCCAACACCAATATCTCTCAAACAAGTTGTGATAGCTCTTAAATCTCTGCATTTTGCAAGCGTTGAGGGGGAGATATCAGGGAATATCTGTAATATGACGCTTTCATTTCCATCTTAGGCTGGGACTTTGTGCCTTTCAAAACGGCCTCTTTCCTGTGATAAAAATTAACTCTCACTAGTAAATCACAGGGGGTCATTTTATTTTGGCTTGGCCCTTGGAGCCCAATGTGCTCTGTCGGTTTGAAGTGAGCCTGGCTCCGCATCTGGTACGAGTTGGTTAAATAGGCGCAGACAGTAAGGTACTAGAATCTGGACTGTTTTGTCGTGACCTATTGAGGTCTTCAGTTTTCTTTTGTAATCCCTGTATCTGCTCACGAATGGCATGTACTTCATACTGTAATAGGTTATAGGCCTCCACAATGTCAGTTTACTTTTCTAGTGACTCAGTTTGCTTACCTAGGGAGGCAATCTCCAAGGTAAAAATCTCTTAAGGCAATTTTGAGCTCTGCTTTAACATTAGTCTTCTGTGCCTCTCATGTGCTGGGCAGAACTTTATTGTGATCAGGTGACTTATGAAGACTTATGAAGACACAGCACTCTTCAGTCAACAATATAGTACTCCATCATTCAGGATATGTAGAAGGAAAGGAGCACAGCATCCGCATCAGTGGATCAAAAATAGATAGGGCAACTCCAGATGTAGTAAAATTGTGTTTATTGCACAATCAGCTTAGCAATAAAGGTGTAGGAGTACTTATCGAATGGGGAGAACATCTGATTTTCTCCCCATTGCAGGGTAGTTTAAGAGATGTTATTACTACCATAACTTCTCTTCTAATATTAGGTACACATCACATCAGGCTTCTTAGGGTGCTATAGTAGATTAGTATAGTCCACAGACACTACTTCAAATTAGTATATTATTACTCTAGGGTGCACTAATTACGATCACTATATTAACTATCCTTTTATTGTGGCCCTAGTTGTAGGGATAACTAGGACATTAGATTATCTGTTCTTTAGTTGATAGGTCATAGTGGTTATCATCCTGCTTTGACAGTATATAGTACCTGTGGCTCTGTTGTCCTTTTCCTGGATTGGCCAATTCGAGCAGCGGTTATCTCACTGCATGCATTTTGAGGTTAAAGGATTTTTATATAACATATCCACCTTTATTTGGCGTATCTCTTATCGCCAGGTGGGCTTATGTTTTTGTATCTAGTGTTCCCATTTATTTTATCGGTCCAAGGACCTATTAAATTTGTCTGAACTACTACCATTGCCCCGCGCTACCCTTGGGAGACAGTTGGAGCTTAGGAAGGTTAATGCATGGCTATGAAAGTGGTGTAGGAAGGAGAGTTTGGGGTTTTTAGGGCACCGAGTCCTTTTATGAGAGGTGCCATCTTTATGGTAGGGACGGATTCCACCTCAATGGAGAGGGATCTTCTGTGCTAGGGGGGAGGATTTTAGAAAGGTTGAGCAGATTTTAAAGTAGGAAAGAGGGAGAAGGGACAAGAAACAGATAATAAATTAGACAGAATGCACAGTGTGGGTGATCAAGCCACACTAATCAACCAAACCATTAGGCTGAAAAATCCTTAGGAGCCGTAAGGATTTTTCAGCCTAAAAAGTTTGGTTGATTAGTGTGGCTTGATCACCCACACTGTGCATCTAATTACTCTGGATTATTAGGCTTTTCCTCAATACTTACAGTATTCCACTTTAAAATATGAATTTCCTGAGGTCCAATTCTGCTTAACAGTTGCAAAAAACTTTTTCATTTCAGTGGACCCTGCAGTGTTTCAATCCAATACTTGATGTTTTTAATTTGTTTCACTATAATCGGTCATCAGTAAATTGATTGCATTTTGACAATTGGATTCTGTGCCTTTTTTTTTTTCTTTTTCCCTTCGGGTTTTAAGATGGTTCTTAAAGGATAGAGAGTGCTAGTCGGATATTGAGGGGAAGGGCATTCCAGAGGTGTTCACACAAACTTTTCTATCAGTGCCTTTTGACACAACTCAGCAATACACCCTGCACAACAACAAATCCTCCTCACAATCCGCTTTATTTCCATGCGTCTCCTCCTTGCTTCTAGGGATATTTCTCCAAATCCTGGTACATGTCTCATTTCTACATGCTTTTGTCCTCGCCTATCACATCCAACTTGTCCTCCTTGTGGTGGAAACACCTCTAATCTCATATCCATCCCATCAACCTCCCTCTCGTCTTGTCCTGTGCCCTCTGAAATGCCCACTCTCTTTCTAACAAGTTCCTATCTGTACATTACTTATTTTTCTCTCACTCTCTCCTTTTTGCTATAACCAAGACCTGGCTCACTCAGTCTGACTTTGCACAGGAAGGTGCCCTCTCTTATGGTGACCGTTCTTTCTCCGACACTCTGCGCCCTAATGATAGGGGTGGAAGCGTGGGGCGCCTGTCGTCAATTTGCCATTACGATCCCTTCCTATATCTTCCTCTCTTTCTTTTCCTCCGAGGCTCACTGTCCAGCTTTTTTTCTCCTCTCCCTCTCCATGTGGCGGTCATCTATCGCTTACCTAACTCTACTCATCCCCCTTCTGTCTTCCCTTGGGGACTTAAACTGCCATAATGATTACCCCGCTTTCTCTCTCTAACCTCTTTTTTTGGCCTTCACCAATGGACTACAGCCAGCACCCTTAAGGATGGCCACTACCTGGACCTGGTTTCACAAAAAAACTTTTCTCCGATTTCTCCATTTCCCCCTTTGCTCTCTCTGACCATCACTTCATCTTATTTACTCTCTCTCTCTCTCTCTCAGTATTCCTCTTCTTCACCTTCATCTACGCCTCGTTTCTTGTATTCCAACAGGGTTCTATCCTACGACTTCTTCTATTTTCTGTTTACACACTCTCTCTAGGTTACCTTATCACATTTATTAGGTTCAAATATCACCTCTATGCTGATGACACAAATTTACCATTCAACCCCTGACCTTACACCTGCTGTATAGACCAAAAAAACTGAATGTCTCTCCACTATATCATTCTGGATGGACCTACGCCAACTCAAACTTCACATGTCAAAGATGGAGCTCATCATACTTCCTCCCAATCCTGGCCCTACTGTCCCCTTCTCCATTACTGTTGGCAGAACTATCATATACTCAGTACCACACGCACGCTGCCTAGGTGTCACATTTGAGTCCTCCCACATTCAACTAAAACCCATCAATTCTTCCTCCGTAACATTGCAAAGATACACTTTCCTCTGTCACTCTACTGCTGAAGCTAACACAGGGCTCATTCTGTCCTGAATTAAAACAAAGACAGGTGCACTGATACATGTCTATTCAGTGTTCAATAACAGTGAGTGACCAGTGTATAAATAAGCAATACATGTAAGATAAAGTGTTCATGACTCAAAACCCAAACAACCCCCTCAAGAGTTCTTAGTGACAATATGAAAAGTATTAGTGCAGTACTAGATGCACTCTACCAATATAATATAAAGACAATGGGACAAAAAGGGACTGTAAAAGAGTGATATGGAAACAACGTAGCCATATGAATAAAAAACAGGACCGTATCACAGAATCCTAAAAGGTTGATTCTTTCATTCAGTATAGTGCAATCAGTTGCAATTACCACTCCTCCCAATCAAGCGGCACATGCAGAAAAAAAAAGCTGTGTGTGCTGAGCACGCGCATAGTAAGTGAAACTTCTTTGACTTTTGTCACAGAGATTGTATTTGTGTTGGTGATGTTTTAATTAAAAATCAAAATACAATTTCAGTTACAAACGCAAATAAATTTTACTTAGAATGCGCGTGCTCGGCACACATCCCTGTATTAGCTATTTGCACTAAGTGTGAATTCCTTGTGTGTATGTGTGTCAGTGTGTGTGTATGTCAGTCAGTCAGTCAGTCAGTCAGTGTGTGTGTGTGTGTGTATGTCAGTCAGTCAGTGTGTGTCAGTCAGTGTGTGTGTGTGTGTGTGTGTGTGTGTGTGTGTGTGTGTGTGTGTGTGTGTGTGTGTGTGTGTGTGTGTCAGTCAATGTGTGTGTATGTGTGTCAGTCAGTGTGTATGTGTATTTGTGTCAGTGTGTATGTGTAAGTCAGTGTGTGTGTCAGTCAGTGTGTGGGGGGGTATGGGTGGGTCAGAGTGTGCGGGGGGGTGTGGGCGTGAGTCAGTCAGTGTGCGGGGAGGGGTGGGTGAGTCAGTCAGTGTGCGGGGAGGGGTGGGTCAGTCAGTGTGCGGGGAGGTGTGGGTGAGTCAGTCAGTCAGTGGTGTGGGGAGGTGTGGGTGAGTCAGTCAGTGTGCCGGGAGGGTAGGGTCAGTCAGTCAGTGTGCGGGGAGGGGTGGGTCAGTCAGTGTGCGGGGAGGTGTGGGTGGGTCAGTCAGTCAGTGTGCGGGGAGGTGTGGGTGGGTCAGTCAGACAGTGTGCGGGGAGGTGTGGGTGGTCAGTCAGTCAGTGTGCGGGGAGGTGTGGGTGAGTCAGTCAGTCAGTGTGCGGGGAGGTGTGGGTGGGGTGGGTCAGTCAGTCAGTGTGCGGGGAAGTGTGGGTGGGTCAGTCAGTCAGTGTGCGGGGAGGTGTGGGTGGGTCAGTCAGTCAGTGTTCGGGAGGTGTGGGTGGGTCAGTCAGTCAGTGGGGGGGTGTGGTCAGTCAGTGTGGGGGGGGGGGTGGGTCAGTCAGTGTGGGGGGGGGGATCAGTCAGTGTGGGGGGGGGGGGGTGGGTGGGTCAGTCAGTGTGGGGGGGGGGGTCAGTCAGTGTGTGGGGGGGGGTGTGGGGGGGGTCAGCCAGTGTGTGTGGGGGGGGGGTGGGGGGGCAGTCAGTGTGTGGGGGGGGTGAGTCAGTGTGGGGGGGGGGGTGTGGGTGGGTCAGTCAGTGTGTGTGGGTTCAGTCAGTGTGTGGGGGGGGGTCAGTCAGTGTGTGGGGGGGTGGGTCAGTCAGTGTGTGGGGGGGGTGTGGGTGGTCAGTCAGTGTGTGGGGGGGGGGGGGTCAGTAAGTGTGTGGGGGGGGGGTCAGTGAGTGTGTGGGGGTGGGTCAGTCAGTGTGTGGGGGGGGGGGGGTCAGTCAGTGTGTGTGGGGGGGGGTGGGTCAGTCAGTGTGTGTGGGGGGGTGGGTGGGTCAGTCAGTGTGTGGGGGGGGGGTCAGTCAGTGTGTGGGGGGGGGTGGGTGGGTCAGTCAGTGTGTGGGGGTGGGGGTGGGTCAGTCAGTGTGTGTGTGGGGGGGTGGGTGGGTGGGTCAGTGTGTGTGTGGGGGGGTGGGTGGGTCAGTCAGTGTGTGGGGGGGGGTGGGTGGGTCAGTCAGTGTGTGGGGGGGGGGGGTGGGTGGGGTCAGTCAGTGTGTGGGGGGGTTAGTCAGTGTGCCGCCGCCGCATCTGATTTGTGGAGCGGGTGTGATGTCAGTGTTGGGGTCGGGCTGAGCCAGAACACAGCCCGGCCTCAACTGCCAGCACTGACGTCACATCCGTTTCATTTCTGTCTCCACAATTCTTTTTTGCCCCATCACGAATGAGGTGCCACTAAGGAAGTTTCACTTCAAAAAGAGAAAAGAGGAAAACATACAGTAGTGCAAATCAATAAGCTTGTATGCAGGGAAAGGAACATAATTCTGTGTGTGTGGGTGAGTCAGTCAGTCAGTGTGCGGGGAGGTGTGGGTGGGTCAGTCAGTCAGTGTGCGGGGAGGTGTGGGTGGGTCAGTCAGTCAGTGTGTGGGGAGGTGTGGGTGGGTCAGTCAGTCAGTGTGCGGGGAGGTGTGGGTGAGTCAGTCAGTCAGTGTGCGGGGAAGTGTGGGTGGGTGGGGTCAGTCAGTCAGTGTGCGGGGAGGTGTGGGTGGGTCAGTCAGTCAGTGTGCAGGGAGGTGTGGGTGGGTCAGTCAGACAGTGTGCGGGGAGGTGTGGGTGGGTCAGTCAGTCAGTCAGTGTGCGTGGAGGTGTGGGTGAGTCAGTCAGTCAGTGTGCGGGGAGGTGTGGGTGGGTCAGTCAGTGTGGGGGGGGGGGTCAGTCAGTGTGTGTGGGGGGGGGTGGGTCAGTCAGTGTGTGGGGGGGGGGTGGGTCAGTCAGTGTGTGTGGGGGGGTGGGTGAGTCAGTGTGTGGGGGGGGGGGTGTGGGTGGGTCAGTCAGTGTGTGTGGGTTCAGTCAGTGTGTGGGGGGGGGGTCAGTCAGTGTGTGGGGGGGTGGGTCAGTCAGTGTGTGGGGGGGGTGTGGGGGGGTCAGTCAGTGTGTGGGGGGGGGTTGGGTCAGTCAGTGTGGGGGGGGGGGTCAGTCAGGTGTGGGGGGGGTCAGTCAGTGTGTGGGGGGGGGGTGGGTCAGTCAGTGTGTGGGGGGGGGGTGGGTCAGTCAGTGTGTGGGGGGGGGTGGGTCAGTCAGTGTTGGGGGGGGGTGGGTGGGTCAGTCAGTGTGTGGGGGGGGTGGGTGGGTCAGTCAGTGTGTGGGGGGGGTCAGTCAGTGTGTGGGGGTGGGGGGGGGGGTGGGTCAGTGTGTGTGTGGGGGGGTGGGGGGGGTGGGGGGGTGGGTGGGTCAGTGTGTGTGTGGGGGGGTGGGTGGGTGGGTCAGTCAGTGTGTGGGGGGGGGTGGGTGGGTCAGTCAGTGTGTGGGGGGGGGTGGGTGGGTCAGTCAGTGTGTGGGGGGGGGGGGGTGGGTGGGGTCAGTCAGTGTGTGGGGGGGGGTTAGTCAGTGTGCCGCCGCCGCATCTGATTTGTGGAGCGGGTGTGATGTCAGTGTTGGGGTCGGGCTGAGCCAGAACACAGCCCGGCCTCAACTGCCAGCACTGACGTCACATCCGTTTCATTTCTGTCTCCACAATTCTTTTTTGCCCCATCACGAATGAGGTGCCACTAAGAAGTTTCACTTCAAAAAGAGAAAAGAGGAAAACATACAGTAGTGCAAATCAATAAGCTTGTATGCAGGGAAAAGGAACATAATTCTGTGTGTGTGGTGGGTCAGTCAGTGTGCGGGGAGGTGTGGGTGGGTCAGTCAGTCAGTGTGCGGGGAGGTGTGGGTGGGTGGGTCAGTCAGTCAGTGTGCGGGGAGGTGTGGGTGGGTCAGTCAGTCAGTGTGCGGGGAGGTGTGGGTGAGTCAGTCAGTCAGTGTGCGGGGAAGTGTGGGTGGGTGGGTGGGTCAGTCAGTCAGTGTGCGGGGAGGTGTGGGTGGGTCAGTCAGTCAGTGTGCGGGGAGGTGTGGGTGGGTCAGTCAGTCAGTGTGCGGGGAGGTGTGGGTGGGTCAGTCAGTCAGTGTGCGGGGAGGTGTGGGTGAGTCAGTCAGTCAGTGTGCGGGGAAGTGTGGGTGGGTGGGTCAGTCAGTCAGTGTGCGGGGAGGTGTGGGTGGGTCAGTCAGTCAGTGTGCGGGGAGGTGTGGGTGAGTCAGTCAGTCAGTGTGCGGGGAGGTGTGGGTGGGTGGGTCAGTCAGTCAGTGTGCGGGGAGGTGTGGGTGGGTCAGTCAGTCAGTGTTCGGGGAGGTGTGGGTGGGTCAGTCAGTCAGTGGGGGGGTGTGGGTCAGTCAGTGTGGGGGGGGGTGGGTCAGTCAGTGTGGGGGTGGGGGTGGGGGGGGTCAGTCAGTGTGTGGGGGGGGTGTGGGTGGGTCAGTCAGTATGTGGGGGGGGGGGGTGTGGGTGGGTCAGTCAGTGTGTGGGGGGGTGTGGGTGGGTCAGTCAGTATGTGGGGGGGGGTGTGGGTGGGTCAGTCAGTGTGTGGGGGGGGGTGGGTGAGTCAGTGTGTGGGGGGGGGTGTGAGGGGGTCAGTCAGTGTGTGTGGGTTCAGTCAGTGTGTGGGGGGGGGGGGTCAGTCAGTGTGTGGGGGGGGGGTCATTCAGTGTGTGGGGGGGGTGTGGGTGGGTCAGTCAGTGTGTGGGGGGGGGGTCAGTCAGTGTGTGGGGGGGGGGGTCAGTCAGTGTGTGGGGGGGGGGTCAGTCAGTGTGTGGGGGGTCAGTCAGTGTGTGGGGGGGTGGGTCAGTCAGTGTGTGGGGGGGGGGTGGGTCAGTCAGTGTGTGGGGGGGGTGGGTCAGTCAGTGTGTGGGGGGGGTGGGTCAGTCAGTGTGTTTGGGTGGGTCAGTCAGTGTGTGGGGGGGGGTGGGTCAGTCAGTGTGTGGGGGTGGGGGGGGGGTGGGTCAGTCAGTGTGTGTGGGGGGGGGGGGGGGGGGGGGGGGGGGGTCAGTGTGTGTGTGTGGGGGGGTGGGTGGGTGGGTCAGTCAGTGTGTGGGGGGGGGTGGGTCAGTCAGTGTGTGGGGGGGTGGGTGGGGTCAGTCAGTGTGTGGGGGGGGTTAGTCAGTGTGCCGCCGCCGCATCTGATTTGTGGAGCGGGTGTGATGTCAGTGTTGGGGTCGGGCTGAGCCAGAACACAGCCCGGCCTCAACTGCCAGCACTGACGTCACATCCGTTTCATTTCTGTCTCCACAATTCTTTTTTGCCCCATCACGAATGAGGTGCCACTAAGGAAGTTTCACTTCAAAAAGAGAAAAGAGGAAAACATACAGTAGTGCAAATCAATAAGCTTGTATGCAGGGAAAGGAACATAATTCTGTTCACACACACTTTTCACAGATCTTTGAAACATTGGGGTACAAATTGCAGTTCTCATGGAGTTTTCGGGGTTTGGATCGCCCCACCGGAATATGATGCCTTACTGCTGCCAAATAATAACAGACAGTTAATAATGCAGGCTGTGGACCACCACATCGCCACTCTCACATCCTGCGATGCTTGCAGATGTCTGCAGTCTGCCCCATTCTCCTACTCCTCCGATCAGCTGTCTCCGCAAGCACTCAGAGCTCAGCAGTTCTCTGTAGCTTCCAACTGTATGCGTTTGCACATTTCCTCCTCTGGAGTGTTTCATTCAACTATGATTATGGCTACTCTTTATACTCTCTATCTAGGTTTGGTTAATTGGATAACAATCTGATACCGATACATGTAAACCAATCCCTGGATAATGTGGAAAGAAAAACCGCATAACCAAGGCGCCAGCACTAAACATTCACAAATGGAAAAAGAAAGCGCTCGTCAGTGATAGGGAGGGGCAGTGGGTCTTGAAAATTAGGTCTGTCAATCAATATAGACAGCATTCCAGCCAATTGCTGCGCATAGCTCCTTCTCTTGTAACGTACTGATGTCTCCTGTCTCCCAACGCGTTTCATCACAGCATCCCCTTCCCCATAAGATAATTGCTCAACAAGATACTATCTAAAATCCTAAAGTTACTATGGAACCAAGTGACGCAATTGTGTATCATCATAAATATATACACATTTGCTTTGATACCAAATCCAGCATATACAGCATTATAGAAATCTATCAAATGTGATGTATAAGAAAATAACAGTCATTACAATATGTGGCACGTGTTGTTTATGTTTTTATTCTCTGGGTGCTTTTCTTCTGTACTCCACACTAGGTCATAAACGTTGACACGCAACTACTTGCATACTCCCTTTTGCATCCTATTTTGGGTTTTATTCACAATGTATTTATTTACAATTTATTTTCATGGGGTATCAATACTAGTTCACTTTCACTTCTTTGTCATCTTGATAAATATCCCTGTTGTGGACCAAAACATTGATCATCTTTCAATAAATATATGATCATTGCAAGACCTACGAGTGGCCGTTTTCTCCTTACATGTTGTACAACAATACAATTCTTCGGTGCACCCAGGTGGCTGCATCGCAATGTATAGCGAGTGCCCGCTATTCTCTATAAACACAGGTTCCCAACACCATTTCTCACAGTTATCCTCATTAGCACAGGTGTCCCAATCATATCAACTGAAGCAACTGTGCTCAAGCAAGGGTATATTTAAAAACTGCACTGTTTAGTTGTCATTGAGGACTGGAGTTGGGAACGTATGGTATCCGTGACTGAGATATGTAATTTTGAAATCCCTTACAATAATTCCTGTCGGGCAAAACAATATGGCCACTGGGGTTTAGCCTTAGGCTGTGGC